>NW_026889759.1:10977500-10995000 GCF_033153115.1 Saccostrea echinata | reverse complement strand
CAAGTCTTAGTCCAGTCAGCAGTCTGTTGGGAGGTAACAGATACCACCCATACAAGTCCCCTTTGCTTCCTGGCCAAAGTGTCCCTCCGCTTGGACCTTATTACTCCCCATACGCACTTTATCCACAACGACTAGGAGCGGTGCCATAAGAATTAATGAGTAGAAATCCATTTGTTTTTGTGTGCCAACATTATGCAAGAAAATGGGAGTTGACAGTGCTAAATGTGGAATGTGTTAGAATTTTTTGTGTTTATTTATGACCAAATTCTATATATATATATATACTAGTATGATATAAACAATGTTTTGATATTTTTCATTAAATATGTGGAATAATTTTAACAACGTTTTAACTGTTTTGGGGATTTTTTATCACGGGTAGAAAGAAAAAGTTGCAGATTTCTTTCTTATCTCCTTTTCCAGTGGTTTATATATAGTCTTTAAAATTGAAATACATGTATATTCCTACTTATCATTGCAATGCAACACCTGCAATTTGAGCAGAGAGAAAATGTGTATGCGCTCTTTTTATAGAAGAAATGAATATTCATACATTAATTGGAAAACAACAGCTGTATAATTTTTTTTATGTAAAAACCCGATTTAAAATGGGATTTTTTTTTTATCTGTAGCAACATTCAACAAACAAGACTATTTTAACCTTAGGAAAAAATAATTTTTAACTTCGAAAAACTTTCCTTTAAAATAGCCATTAATTAATGTTTAACTATGGAAAAAATTGACAAATAACACAAGGTGTTTTGTAATTTGATCTATCCAGACGGATGATGTAAATTACACCATGTTGTCGGTTCCAGTGACGTTAATTTTGCCACAAGTTTTTGACCACAATATTTAATAGCTTGTAATTTCACACTCCTTTGTTTTACTTATTAAGATTTATAAACAACTTTATTTTTCTCTAGAACAAATTATATATAAATATATTGAAATTTTTGAAAATATTTTCTAGGAAATATTAATATTCGCACATAAATCAATCTTATATTGACTTAAATATAAAAAAAAATATGTCGGGATTTTCTTGAGCTCAGAAAATTTATTTGAAGGAGAAAAAAAATTCAATGCAAAAAATATTGATTGAATGAAAAAAATTCCAGACTATCAACATCATAAACAAAGAGCAACTTAAAAATACATCTTTCTTATTCGAAATGATAGATCTATATTGAGTAACCCCAAAAAAGTTCGCTACTTGGTGGCATCTATCTCTCTATCTCTCTCTCTTCTGCAGGTCTATACCTCCTTTAATGACGGGGTATATTTGGTCTTGTCAGGGGAGGACAGATTTACCGCCCATTTAACGTCACTCGGTCCTCTCTTTTGCTATGTTATCGCCCGCTATCATGCTAAACTTATCTGAACCGGCATCAAGTCTAATTTTTGTACTTTGAAGTTAAAAGGAAAGTATCCATAAATTTCATTTTGTATATGGCCAAGTTAAGCCCCGAGAGAACCTTTGTGGAGAAAAAACATTCTAAATTATTTCTTAACAAAGATCCGAACTTAAAATAACAGTTCGCGATTGAATTTTAAAGATACACAATGAAAAAATATACAAGTACGAGCTGTCATAGATACTAGTTCAAAATGTTCCCATAAAATTTATTTGCCATAAAACTGAAGCAAAACACGCATCTAAAGGATTGGCAAAATTAAAAATTCTAAATCTCTGTAATAAAAAACACCACCATATTTCTTGACAGAGGAGTTTTAATTTGTTGGAGCGTCAAAGGCATAATCGTAAATCACCACAGAATATGAGAGACCCGTATTACTATTTTCACTATGCTGATATCGCTAGGGGCGATAGTGCCATATTTTCAAACAGCTTAGAATAATGCAGGTATCAACAATTTATGATTTGTACTAGATGGTCCTTTATTAAAGCATCATTTTAATGCAACAATTCTGACATGACGGTTATCGTCTTCTTTTTTGAATAATATTGTCAAAATTGTTATTGTTGAATATTTAAGAGAGAAATATGTGGCAAGTAGCTTTTTCACAATATGTTTTTTTTTTGTTTTGTTTTGTTTTAACTTCTGTCATGCTTTGCTTCTTCAAATTTACTGAAGTCAGGTGGAGTTAAGAAATATTTTTTTTAAGGAAAGGCAATATATATATATATATATATATATATATATATATATATATATATATATATATATATATATATATATATATATATATATAAATATAAATAAACAAAAATAATAAAATGGACCAGACAGATAAAGGAGCTATATCTATCTATCTATCTATCTATCTATCTATCTATATACATGTAATATATAAATTAGTATACACTGTATTTAAATTTATTTATATCAGTTTTATGAAAATAGGAGCATGCTACTATCCTAATTTGAAATAGTATGGAACAAAATATTTTAGCCAAAAAAATCCAAGAGTGTGGATATGACAAAATTATAATAATAACAAGAAAACAGCTTGAGGCATGTAGATAAAAAAATACTTTAAAGATCATAAGAAGCATTTTTTTTTACCGTCTTTTTATTTGGAACCATGTATCTGTATGCAAAGTATGTCACATTCAAAGGAACAAATGTCATTTTGGCAATTAATTTTTTGACAGAGTGAAGAGCTTTCGCAGGCAATTAATAATCTGTTGATAACATCTTTCTTCCGACTCGTCCTTGCGCCGCCATGGGGGACAGATTGGCAATTTGTACAATGGAAATTCTGTCATTCTATTACGGGAATTTATCAAGAGCAATTCTTCTCTTGCAAGGAAAGTGACAAAAACAAAACGAGTGATAATGTATCGGGAGCGAAGCTGACATGTTGATGGCAAAAGCTGACAGTTCATCAGTGGACGGAGAAACACAAGTCTTACTGCTATTTTCTCCGAACAGTCTTCTCCTGATATCTGTCAAACGGGCTCTAATTATAAAATACAAAATGACATACACAGTAGTATAGAGTGAGGACCAGTACATTCAGCTTTTTTTCTGTTTCATTTTGTGTGTGTGCTCTTTCAATTTATTTTAACAATCACACTGATTTTTGTATTGAAAACATGATCTATGCAACATGGAACCAATATTTCAGTAGTTTCATTTTTTCCAAAAAAAGGGAGTTTGCTCTTGAAATCGTTTTTACTCGTGTGAACAATTATTCATATTTTTTTATACCTTGGTTATTCTTAAAGCTATTTTGCATTCAGATGTTTTAAATAGAGAGGCGTAAACTTGGTAATCATACTGTTTTGGCACACAAAGAAGGGGGGGGGGGGTCTTGTCTGATTTCTGACTAGTATATTTGCATAAATGTGCTTCATATTGAGGTGTTTGGAATCTATGAGAAGATATTTTTCTTTTAATGTGTTATTATTTTTTTATGCCAAAGGATGAACTGATGATACTTTAAAGTAGAATTGGGCATAAAATAATAGGCCCGAAATTTTTAATCCTTAATGTAAAGGAAAAACATGATAACTTTGACATGACCTTGCTACTCATCAAAATTAATTAAAATGATGCCATCACACAGTAATATTTTTTTTATTGTGTGAAAAATTCTTGATTTTTAAATACAATAAAATATTTTCACACAATAAAAACAATATCACTATGTAATAGCATCATTTTAATTAATTTTGATGAGTAGCAAAATATGAGGAAAATCCCTCCTTAGTAAGTTCATCAAAATTTTATTGCTTATTAAACTAACAAAAACAGATATTGTGATTTTTTCATCATTTACTAATATATTTTGATATAATATTCAACAATTCGCCATTCATAAAATTCGGAAGACCAAGCAATGACAATCTGGAAATCAAACAGAAAAGTTTCCAGAAGATGAGACAGGGTCTTTTGATGTTCAAGCATTAAAAATCTTCCATGACAGCTAAAAGAATGAAAACTTAATTAAACGATATGTTTTATTTGCTGAGAACTGAAGGATAATTAATCAAATTCCGGGATAATTGATCTTATCCCATTGTCAGTCAAGCTGCTTTGTAGAAATGAAAATGTTTGATTGACATTTTTTGACAGATAATTTTGCTTATTTATATTTGATTCCGAGCGTGACATTTTTTTTTTTTATCAAAAAGAGAATATTTTATTTTTTAAATAACTTAGTTAAATTGACCTGTAAATCCTCAGAACCACAAAGCCGCACATTTTTCAGTTAACCAAGAAACTCAATAGTCGTGTCCTCAACAAAAATTTACAATTTTTTAATTCAAATTTGCAATCAATTGTCATATACAAATTTAAATTGAACAATTGTATTTTTTTTGTAGAGGACAGTTGTTTAAGATTGGCCATATTGTAAGAATCGTCGGAATGTGTTGTATATATGGAGTAGTTTGTAATAAATTTTAAAAAATGCAGTGGTTTAAGTTTTATATGAACACCTATCCTGATTTTTTTTTTAAATCATCCATAGAAAAAAGATTTTGCAGAGCTTTACATACTGTTACCAAGGGCAAATAACAATAGAAATTTTAATTTGAATATCGATATCACCCTCGTTGAAATTATTCACTCAGTCAGTGTTCATCCTGTTAGTGTTTTTGCAATGCTTATACTACTAAAAGATGAACAGCAATTAAATTATTCATGTATGAGACAATCCTGTAGATAGAATAACCGTTAATTGTGGGAGTCTAAGATATCCGGATGTCGGAGGAAATTCTGACTGGAAAGTGCTTGTCGTGGAGTCGCCACTAGTATCCGGACAAGATATCACTTAATGGAAACATAAAACTTTTTTATCTGTAAAATTCGTGGATATAGGGTTGTTAAATTTCTTGGAGCCCAGAAAATTACTTCATTCTGGCATATTACTAGCATTTTCTGAGAATTCGTGAATAAAGTAGTCAGTAACGAGTCGCACGGGAAAACCGCCCGTCACAACACTATATTCATCAAGTTGTCTAAAAACACAGAATAAATGAATACTGTAATTTATGACTGCATTTTCAATCTAAATTCTCAATTTTTCATGCAAATGATGTGAATAAAAAAGCGATCACAATCAATCACGCCATTCCACCATAATATAAAGTTATTTCTGGTGATGTATGGGATACAAAAATACCAACGAATTCTTTTATAATAATAGGATTTCTGAGAATATTTACGACCAGAATATTTCATAACAGTTGCCATTAAATGTTTGGGAATGCACGGAATCTAATGTTTATTTCGACGATTTTTTACCGAAGGTAAACAGATGCTATCGCTATTTCTTCTTTTATTTTCCATTCAATATATCTTATTAAAATACCTTGAAATTGTTATGAGTCTTACCAGTGATCAGGCTGCGGAGTTATAGAATTAGATGAGGTCACTTTTTGATTTCTCTCTCACTCTCACTTTTACAAAGGAATTGATAATGGAAAAATGAGACTAAGATAAAAAGTGAGCTCATCTAAGTTTTATGGCCCAGGTAATGTTTTGTGTGCATAGGAAGAGAGCATGTCTACATACAGTCACTCATGTTAATCTAACCCATCTATATGGTAAATTCCAATTATTATTGACAAATATTAATGTTTTTAACCTTTTTCTTTAAAGTCTCGTACTCGAATACCCCCCCCCCCTCTCTCTCTCTGAAACCCAATCAACTCCTGGTAGATGGTGTGGCCAAAAAGTACAATGTGTCAGTAAGTTCACTTTCAGTGGTCAAATTTATGCAAAGCAATTCAAAAGCGACCACCTACATCTCACAGGTGCATGCCCAGTTGACACTTCTATGTCTTTGCACCTTGCAGACAGGTAGATGGACTGTCGGCAATGATTGACAGGTTGATATCGTCCGGCGTCCCATTCCCTCACACACCGTCAAGAATTCTGACAATTTTGTGTCTTAGAAAAGATTGGACATCAGTCAGCATACGCACAAACTGTCATTTACTGGTCTTTTCGATAATGGACGATCTTTGTCTATGTTGCGAGTTTCGTTCTTTGTACTCGACAACCTTGGATTTTGCATATTATTTTATTGCCCTACAAATGGACACTCGGTGACCCCTGCTGTTCGGCGTCTGGCCAAAGTCTATCTTCCACTTTAAAAGAATTAAATCCGTATTGTTTTATTTTTTGTGTAAACATGAAAAAAAAAAAGAAAGAGTCAGATGTCACTGAAATTTCTTTTCAATTTGTTTTCTCCTGGTTTTTATTCTCTATATATTACACGTACAACCGAGTGTCATTCACTATCCATCTTACTAAATATAGTGTGGCTAGTAATTATTATTATACATGAAATACCTTTACACTACTATCAGTGTGCATTTCATGAACATGACAGTGATAATGTATTTTCATGTTTTAAGTATTGACTATAATTTAAAGAATGTGTAGTTTATATGTAACAAAATACTAGTAGCATTTGTGATGAATTTCACTAAAATGGAATGTTCTGTTGAAGCAGGTTTAAACAAAGAGGTGATGCAAAAATTCAAAATCTGTAAAATTTAAAAAATTTTTGGCTACTAAAAATATTAAAACATTGAAACCATTGACAAGATGAATGTGACTACATATATACCAACATTATGTTCAGCAACGTTATGACTGCTTTCATTTAAGATGTATGGGTTGGTCACGTGACCATATACCATAATGCCATTTGATCACGTGACCAACAAGATTTACATCACGATAAATGTTTTAAGTTATATATGGCGTATTTTTTGACAATTTCAGATAACCAAAATAAAAAAAAAATCTTTCTATTTGTTTTATTAGTTTATATAAAGATAGAACTTTCCTGTAAATTACACAACTTAAATCAATCGCATTTCAAAGATATTAAATATTTAAAACAATAACCGATTTATTTACCGACTCCACATTTAAAGAAGACAAAGTTTAAAGTCAATTTATTATAGATACGTGAGGTTTATCAGGTTCCAAATCGGTGAATTTTTTATTTGGAACGTAAATAACATATATCATGTGTATATCTACACTTATTCTGGCAATATTAATTTTTACCTCAGATACGCCATATATAGCTTTAAAATGATACATTTTTAAAACCATGAAATTATTATTATTTCTTTTTTTAATCTCAACTGTGCAAATTGAATGTGTTGAACACGTCGACCACTTAATACGTTACTGTGAAATTACGTCGATACATTGAATATATATATAGTCATCTGACGAACCTGTTAATAGTGTTATATAAGGGAAAACATTTGCAAATGTATATATATATATATATATATATATATATATATATATATATATATATATATATATATATATATATATATATATATATATATATATATATATATATATATATATATCATTGGTGCTAGAGATGAGTGGTATACGTTATAGTAATCGTAAGTGACTAACATGGTGGATAATTATTGATTCATTTATAAATGAATTTAAAAATCATCCACTTATGCTTTATTATAAATATATTCAATCTATAGCATACATTAACCATGCAGTTGCAATATTTTTATGGAAACCTTTATTGTACCTCTGGTATAAGTTCAATATGTTGAATTTTATGTACATTAAAATGTAATGAAAATGTGTATCCCCCCCCCCCTTCCAAAGTGATAGATGTAAAATTCGTGTAAATAATGTTTGTATAATCTTAAATCAATTTACAAAGCAGAATAAAACAATTGGAGAAGGTTATGTTTGATAAACTTATCTAAAATTACTAAATTCTGCAGATTGATTTTTTTTTTCATTCTAAACTGCTTAACATACGCATGTGTAAACTAAATGTCGTTCTGTGAGACTAGATTCGTAATAAATTGAGAATAGGCAACCGCTATATTTAGTATACAGGACGCCATCTGTGGAATAGGAAAATTATACACAGCAATATCTTCTCTCTTTTTTTTACCTTAATGTTGCAAAAAGTGATTTTATGGAGCCCCATTAAACACTCATAACGAACATGTACTTTAATTTAGAAAGATCATCTCTATTTTCAGTCTACTTCTTTGAGAGCCAATTTTTTTTTTAATTAATGTTAGAGCACGTTTATATTAATAAGTCACTTTGTTACACAATGGCTCATTAAGAAAGATGAGTAATTATCAGATAATCTATAAACTGTTATACAAATATTTTTTTGTAAATTTGATATATTACTTCTTAAAAATAAAATATTAATAATTTATCGTTTTGCCTATTATTATAAAAACACACATTATCAAAGTATATTGCCTATAATAATTCTCCCTAATTCATGTAAATGAAGGTATATTACGAATCCTTCTAAAACCATATCATCAGTTAATAGTTGTTTATATTAGATAGTAATTATGGTATATACATGAATTATTAAACTAATATGTCTAATGATTGACACTCTAAAGAACTCCAAAACTGACGCTTCAAAAACAGATGTGATGAATTTATGGACTCCTGGCAAAATGCAGACAAGTGGAATTCATTTTTTTTAACTACCTGTCGCCAATTTATTGTTTTTTATTCATAAATATCACAGAATATATTTCTGTATTTTTTTATGCTATGATTTATTTTTTCACACTCATGGATGTACTTTTTTTGGCTCATTGTAAAACAATGTCTCATATGATTCAAATTTGACTCCGTGCAGAAAAGTGTCATATTTTGTCATTATTATTTCATTTATTAAACATAGTTTTATTCCGAGTATTTACCTGACAAACTGTTTTGACGTACAAAGTTCAGACAACTCGGACGTTTATTCATTTTATTCATCTTCAATGAATTTAAATAAGACTAGCATAATAATACAGACACACAAGCCTTTGAAAAAAAATATTGTCATTATTTTTTCCATCCAATTAAGTGCATTTTTATAATTAATGATAATAATAAAATTTATGGACCACTGTTTTCCGTGTGGTATATAGTTCATGGACAAATCTTTATGTTAGAGTACAATTCATGTCGTATTTGGGAGGTGTATATGAATTGACTTCCATTCCTAGGACGGCTTTTCGTTTAACTTGTTCCATTGTCTCCGAGACTACCGTGGAAATCGGGTACTTCTTTGAAGTATTGAAATAATGTCAGTTGTGTTTTCCTGCCTACTGCATAATCACAATGGCCACCAGGTATTAAGGTGATAAATAAAACGTCCCTAGTAATACAATAATGGCAATGCTAGATAAATGGTGTGATTTCGTAAAGGTTCGGTGATAAGAAACATCGGCAGATTCTAACGATAACATTCATGCCTCGATGCAATGCTCTTTTTTATCCTAACCCGGCAAATGAGAACTCATAAATTCTATTTGATTAACAAAAAATGGTGGGGTATATCAGTTGACAAAAAGGTTTACACGGATAAAATACGTTCGTGCTTTTGTGAAAATTCCTTAATAAATTAGGTTCTAATTTTCCTCCGACGTCAGTTAAATCCTGCAGTTGATAGCTTGTCTTTTGTAAGGAACAAACATTAAGGCTATTCATATCTTTTACAGGGACCATAAATCAAGCCTGAATAATCACTGTACATAATTACCAACATGTTTATGACGATTTTTGTCAACTTATTCTGATCTGATATGCAGCCTGGTTTGGGCTGTGATATCGCGACTCATTTATCATTATTCCGGACTGCACCTGGAACGTATGCATTGCTTCTACAAAAGAAAACATGTTGTATTTAGGGAAATGAAAAGCAATATTTATGATATTTCACAAAACAGATGTTGTTCCTACGGCATACCATGGCTTCTAGGTAGAATTTAACAAAAGTTTGGTCTTCACCAAGGAGGTCCACTGCATGCAGTCCCTTTTCATTGCCCGGTCACCTCACGTAGTATAGTAGGTGTTTGTGAATCATATCACAATCTTGATTAAATTAAAAATGTTTAGTATAATACACCAAGGCAGAAAATTTTCATTGCCTCTATATACAATTAACGTGTACTCCTTTCTGATCCTCCAACATAACAACAAGTATCTTCCTACATAACAACAAACATTAAAAAAAATACATCCTTTAAAACAACAATTCAACCACCCATTGTTAATTGATTCTGTAATAAATGTTTTGTATTGAATGTGCTTTTATCAAAATAATAGTAATAATTAAATAAATAAAATTAAATGAAGTTATTGACTAATGTACCCTTGATAAATTTTAGTGGATATTGTAGATAAAGTAAGTGCATGTAACTGCATTCTCAGACTTGCACATCATGTCTTGTACGGTCCAGAACAAACAACAATATATCCCTGTCCACTGCATGATTGACGACCAAGAGATAAGTAAAGATTTGTATACTGTCGGTTCGCTTGACAATCTGATTAATATTCAATAATCGACTGGAATTATGAGAACTATCGCGACACTGTAGGAGTTATTTGGGGTTACAAATATGACGTTAAATGTCCAAGGTGATAGATTGATGTCCAGTCGTGACAAACCGTAATCTAGGGGTCGCTAATATAACACGTGTTCAGGGGTTCATCGCGGCGACGACAGTCATTTAGAATACGTTGCACCTGAGGTTACCAAATGCAAATGTTGTGTTGGAACTCTTGATTTATGGCGGAAAGTATGGACACTAATGTCGCTTTTTACAGAGCGTCAGTTAGTGCAGTTATTCTCACCCTGTGCAACACGTTCTGAAAATGAGATTTTGATGTCAACAAAGGCAATATTGGTAAAAATTTACAACCCTGATATTATTAAACGCCGATAACACAAGCGACAGGGAACTGTTACTGAAAACATTTCCCTTCGGAAAATGACAGAGATTCAATCAATTTTATGTCATTTTAATCTGTCTGTATATGTTGTTCTCTAATAATAATTTTACGGCTCAATCAAATCAGGTCTCAATATCCTTAAAATAGTCACGTCATTCTTAAAGACGAGCCATGTGACAAATTGTAAAATTCCGGGCCGAGGACGTTGGAATGGAATAATACGTCGCGGGTTGTAAATAACTCATTGAGTGACTGTGATCAATGACAGGGGACAAAAAAGATGTCCGTGTGTCTGTGAGAAAACCTTAACCCTTCATGCCTCCTGAAATCCTGCCATTCGATACGCAGAGATTCGCCATTATCAGGTCCTCGACTGTCAAAACCATCATCTTATCACTGTCCACTATTGTTCCATTCGGGCCCCTCTCAATAGTCTCGCTCTTTGATCTATTATTGTCATAATTTATTTTTGATGGGAGTGTTATCTAGGGTCTTTGAAAATCACTCAAACACCAAAGCAATAAATCAACCTTGATTAAAGAGCCATAAAGAGGATAATCGATCGACGAACGCCAATTTGATGCCGTCAGATAGACCAAACGATACTCCAATACGTACCATACCGCCTTCCAAGTTTTGTTGTCTTATCGAGTTCCGGTAAAGTTCTCCTTAAATCAAATATTTAATGACAGATATTGTTGAAATACAGTCTACTTATGCTTCCAATAATACGGGCACTTAAAAATCTGAGCTAACACTGTCAAAGGCCAATGTGAATTATGGATGGCTTTAAATCATATTGATATTGCTTGCCAATCAATATACATTGCAGTGATGTGATCGCATATTCCTTTTCTGTTCGTATGCATGTATCCGAACTTCCTCTGAAGAACATTGTAGATAATGTCGGGGATAGAACACGGTAGCGCCGTGTTTGAGGATAATGGATGCTGACGCGTTGACAAGCATTGGGATTTAACTGACAAGAACAGCAATGTAGCGTAAACTTCAAAGCTAATGTGTCAGGTATGATATTGCTGATTGGGAAGTAGGTAGGCTAAAGCATTCCATGGCCTGAAATCCCAGAGATCTAGTCATGAGATCAATGACGCTAGATACAAGTACATTTACAATAACCAACATCTGGAAAGCAAGTTTGAAGGGACAGAGAACTATTTAGATTTTAGAGGGCCATTTAGAGTTTGGAAGATGCAGAAATATGGGGATTGCAATTTGTCCCACTTCTTAGCTGGGGAGGTCTGCCCCCTCCGTAGAAGTGCAATAACTCGCAATATACGTTCCAGGCACTTTAAATTACAGCCTGATAAAGTCAGGAAATGCTTTGTTCTCCTCGACAGGCAAAATAATAACTGTCAGAAAACCTAGATATATGTTGCATGCATCCTAAAAATCCTGTGAATATGCCTATCATCAAAGCTTTGGAAAACGCAAATCGGCCCTGTATAATGAGGCTCTCTTTTGTAAATATTTTGAACAGACGAGAACGTGTAGATCTGTTGTATGTTCCATCCGGGCTTTCACTGCTTTGAGGCTCTGTTTTATGGTTATGTTGCGAATATCACAAGATGCGGTTAAAAATGGCCGACCTCAGGAAGGACAGAATGGAGGACGATATTGGAAAGAACTTCAAAGAAGGTTTACAAACGGACACGTTGTTTAAAAGTATGTTTCATTTCTCTGCGACCTGAAATCTAACCTTTTCAAAGGGAAAAGAATGATATAAAGATCAGAAGAATTATTTTTGTAAAATGTCAAGTATTACTCATCTGTCTTTTTAATCCCAATTGGAAAATTATTTTTTTTTTATTTTTGAAGTGTGAAATTAAATTTATACAGTAACCAATTATATCCAATCTATATTAATGCAAGTGTCCTATAATTTATTGGCATATACTTTTGTATAAGAAATATCAGAATTAATTGCATAAGAAATATCAAAATTTTTGTATAGAACAAAAGTATCCTTCTACACGAAGAAAGCAAAATGTATCCCTTGAACGTACCCCATATATCCTTTGCTTGACCACGCCTTTTGGGTGATTCATCAGCAGACGACAGTATGTTTATTCACGTCCTTTAACCCTGTGTGGTCTGGCGGCCCCAGTGAAGGGTTCCACCATACAGCTGGTCATCATTAAATCACTTCCAGTTTGTTGTATTCATCATAAATTCTCATAACTGTCAAGACCCCGTGATTTATTTAGACAGAACTATGCATATCATTATCGTGTCGTAAGTTATGGATTCCAAGTCAAAAAGTCACGCCTCCAATTTATTTTAGTTGTTTTCGTTTCTAGGGATATTACATTATCTTACATCTAGTTAAAAGAAAAAAAGCAGCAATTCTGACGTCACAGGTTTAAGTTTAACACCGGGTTATCATACTGACCTAATCCATCAATTTTACACTAAAACCTTATATGGACACTTGACACTGAGGGTCCTTTGAAGTTGGACATTGCTGGTTTAAAGGCAATTTGCTGATTACGCTGTGATTGTCATGTGTACACACAACCGATATTCCTTATCCTTTACTTAATACCTACCAAATAAATAGCTCGTCTGTATCAATTACTGGTGGCTGATAGCGCGCCATTGTGGCGATAAGGTGCCTAGTTACCCGCGCCCGTACCCTTACTCAACATTACGGAAGATGGGGAACAAGTTCAGGGCAAGGTCCAATACTTGTGCAGTTGGCCTTGCATCAATCATTTCCATTCATTCAAAATATGAGAAAGGTAGTACTAGTATACAATTTATCGTTTTAGTTTAAAAAAATATAGAAATGAAAGGAGGATCTCTGCAAAGATAGAAAATCGACGGCCGCTGAGGCTCATTGCCATTTTATGTATAGTGTGAATTTTGTCAAGTAGGATTTCAAAGTCGACAGCTGTGGGTGTTTCTTCAAAGGATCGCCCGGCATGATGTTTTGTCTCCCGTCTGGTCGGCAGAGGAATGCAGCTATTTTGATCCAAACATGTATCTTCAGTCATACTTTTGGTGTTTTGGTAAAACTTCATTAGATAACCCGTACATTTTAACAGATCAAATATCAAACGTAGATAAATCGTACTAATTCTCTTGTTTGCCTTCCCACCTAGAATCGGCCTGGTGTCGCGCTGCATACCTTATCGGGCTAATCAAACCCTTTAATATTAATACGAACCCTTGTTCCTAATGGTTCCTGTATTTACTTAGAAATTGAATCAGTCTACACGGTTTAAAACAAGAGTATACACCTCAATCAAGTTGTCACCTCAAAGAGCTTCTATGATAAAGTACAATCACCAAATTGCTTCTGAGCCATGCTTTGACCTTACTTCACTTTAACATAAGCGCTGGGCGAGCGGTAAATATTTGCTGTGCTGTGCTGTTGTTATTTAAAACTCTAAACTTTGGTTTTAAAAGAATCCAATGTTGGTTCTCTTTTCCATTCCCGATCTTTCATCGTTTAAATTTTGGTACTGCCTAAAACATTCAAAAGATCCCTGATTTTGGTAAAGAATCGAACATTTTTCAAGGCTGTATGAACTTATACGGCATTTTTGTACAGTTTGGTCTCTGGGATCAGAATTAAACATTTCCATCGATCAAAAACCGCGAAGAATGATTGACAGAATTTTGTTAATGATCTACACATCACGTCGAACTGATTTTTTGAATATTTTCTTTAAATTTGTGAATTCTCGATCATGGAAAATAAGCATAATTTACTAGATTGCATGTATATCATTTAACGAAAGATTAAAGTCTTCCGTTTCAAATAAAATGTCAAATATGATTGAAAAAGGTATACACAATACAATTCATCTGTTTTAATAAATGATGGGACATCATGTTCACTGACGACAAAAAAATTCAAGGAACTCTGAAATAATCTTCTTCTTTTTTTCATTCCAAAAATGACATGAAATGAATTCCTTGAAATGAGCTGCCTATTAAGAATGAGTTGCTTTGGCATGATTATATATATATATATATATATATATATATATATATATATATATATATATATATATATATATATATATATATATATATATATATATTCCTGTCTGTTCAGAGACCTTTTTGATATAATTTTATTTTGTCAAATTAAAATCTGCAGTATGACAGAAAGACCAGATACGTGCTGTATAAAGTATGGACAGGGATGAATGTAAAAAAACAAAACACACAAACAAACAAAATCGAACAAGAAAATCGTAATATCAGTTGGAAAGAATGTCGGTTGACATCTGTTTTTGTTTTTACATTCAAATGGTACTATGAGTACAAAAATCGTACTTGCAGTGTCAAAATACTAGCAACACCAAAAAGATATATTTTGATAAGTTTTTGCCAGGTTATTCATCTAAACTGGAAAAAAAAACAAGCAAACTTGAAACCCTTTACGTGAAAAAAGTTACATGTAGAGCTGATAAAGCGAAACAGTGCTTGTCTGTTTTTTTTAATTTAATGAAGAATTTTTTCAACATTTAAGAACACACTAGGCAGGGCTTGGAAGACTTTGAAGCTGAGTGTTGCGGAGAGTTGTTTCAGCAGGATCCTAACAACAAGCGCTTACTATCTTAAAACCTACAAATTTTTCAATTATTTTGACTGACAGTTTACGTCTAACAAAACTTAAGATGTTTTCATCTCCCGCCAGCATCAGAGCCATTCAAAGGAATATAAAACAGTATTAACCATCACATCTATATCAAAATAATATGAAAACGGCATGTTTTCTTCTGTAATTCACAAACCAATCGTGTAACGATGTTAAATCAATTATACGTCCTGGGGAGTTGGATAAAGAGCGACGGAACATTACGAAACATTAAAAAAGTACAACATCATGTCTACAAAGGTTGCATAAAAGATGAATTATGAGAGTTATTGCAACTCCTCTACCTCTAACAACAGCTGGGGGCTGTCTGATCTTCTGCCTAAAACCACTTGTTCCCCTCCATTACAACACTACGATTTATGATGATTGCATTTTTACTCTGAGTCTGAGTTTTTACTTGATTTTGAATAAAAAATCATACAATTGCCATTTTAACCGCCACTGTTTGACAACTTTGACGTTCAATCCCACCCAAAATTTCAAAATTTCTTCTGAAAACATATATTTCATTTGAAAATTTTTATAACAGACGAAGTGCAGCTAGTTATTTATCAGATGTAATTGGCACTGACTTGTGTGTATTTTGTATGCATATTCCCAAAGAACACATCAACATGCATTCTTGCATATGCCTGTCAGATGCTCTGCATGTCACTGTGTGCGAAACTGAAGCGAAAGACTTTCATCAAAGAATTTTTTTAGAAAGGTCGTAAATACGAACCGACATTTATTGTAGCTAATTGACTTTTGTATGTGCGTGATATAATGATGAATGTCATATTACGCCGAGAAGAGACCATAAAATCTTGTCGATCGTTCATCAGGGGTACGTCTGCTAAACATCATTGTCCAGCCAGACGCGCGCTTTTGAAGTGATGCACACCGACATCTCTTCACTTAATCAACGAAACTTTGTCATTTTACCTTAAATCTTCTTCTTATCACAGGCAAGAGAAGAATAACCCTTGTGGTGTACTTCCAGTCTCACCATAGTTAGTTTTATGCCTTCACCAAAGCCAGTGTTTGGGAATGGATATAGTGTCCGCAGTAACCCTCGTCTCATAATTATGAAGAAAGTTTGGTTTTGGTGCCGTCACTGTTGACTATAAATCTGCTATCCTGGGAAGATTGATGGGTATTTAGGGCTCTCTGGTCTGTCATTGAGGACGGATAATGACGCCTTAAGAATGTTAAGGATGAAATATCGAATTTTAAGTACCCGCTCCTTGCGATCTGTCACTGGGGATATTGTCTCAATCAGTCTCTAGATGACCGTAAAAATCAACCCCCTTCCACCAAACATCACCAGCTTTCCAGACTTTGGACGTGATGGACGGGGGTATTAAAGCGCAGCTTATAAACTTTCCCTGAACTTGAGTTTTCCTAAAGACCTGGTCAAAATTCTCAAATACATGTATAATCTTATTTGAAATTTTACATTTCGTGGAGATCATGAATTGATGTCTTCATATCACGAAAACAACGAAAATAAATCCACCACGAAAATTATTGATTTCACAGTAGTTAGATGAGTTACGGAAAAAAATTATTATAGACAAAACATACCAGTGTTCTCATTCCGGCAAAAAGAATCTTCTGATATCATTTTGGTGCTGTTTATTTTTTTTCAAACTTAAGTAACCATCTACCTTGCTGAGGGTCAGTCTTACCATTAACGTTGAACCAACAATAATTCTGGTTCACTTTATCCATCGCTGGTCTGATAGAGTAAAAAATGCTTGATATCCTTTTTTTGCGCTGAATGAGTTTTGAAGATAATTAAAACTGGACATCACTATGTAATGTTCACAAAAAGGGGTGGGCTTATAAATTTACTATTCTAAAGTAAATTCTTATAGCGAGTTTTATACATTTCGTCAGAATTACAAAGCTGGCGATGGAAATAAATGCAAGGTTATCAAAGGTTTAAAATATTTCAGTTTGAAGTTTATCGTATAACCGAACTGTTGTCTATCTGAACCCAGTATACATCAAGAAAGAATCATTTTTATCCATTAAAACTAGACTTATATTGATAGCTTAGTATTACTGGGGTTCCATAATTCCAGCATCATTTGTCTCCTGGTTCCAAAAGGACGCAAGAAAATAGCTTGGCATCAATTCTGTTATTGAAAACGTTCATTTTTCATATTTTGCATCATAAAAAAGT
>NW_026889759.1:10970000-10975000 GCF_033153115.1 Saccostrea echinata | reverse complement strand
TTAATTAAGATATACTATTTATATTGAGCTCACATCCAAAAACAGCTTAAAGATAGATTGAGAAATAAAAAAAAAAAAGATCGAAAAGTTACAGGAAAAAAACTTTTTTTTTGTTTGTGACCTCTGTAGATTTTGGTTAAATATACACGTACAAGTGTACGTATTAAGAGGTGTTTCATAAACTGGAGAAATATACAACTAATACGTACATCCTAATGTTTTTTTTCAGACCCAAACAAACGAGAAAAATGTAACAATAAGATTTTTTCCCCTTACGAGAACCTAGTATTAAAAATCGGGCATAATTAATGAAATATAAACATGCGAATTAACATTCTCTCCAACGCATAAAAAATGTTCCCTTAAATCTTTTTGATCTGTGACTTGCTGGTTATAAATCTAAGGATGTTTTTTGAATTATTTTAATGCGCTGTCATTGGAACGCCAAGACCATTGTAATTTAGAAGTCATTGATTCTGTTCCTGTCTCGGGGGATCCATAAATCTCGTGGGCCAGACATTATAGCACGCCCATCCTCGATATGAAGCAAAATATCTCGTGCAAAGAATAGTCTGCATGCACCCCTAAAAATATAAACATGTCTATACTACCAGATTCGAGGCAGCAAATCCGTGCATTAATTTAAATCGTATGCCACCATAACGAATCCGAGGAGAGCAATAAAAAACATTCTATCGCTTCCGTCCAAAATTAACGATCATCTACTGCCATAGATTACCACAAAGCCATCACAGAAGCAGGTTATCTTGACAGCTTGGTGTGTTGCAGAAGATAGGAAAAGAGTAGACTGTCATGTTGATGGTTTCAGCGCGAAATCACACACACAACGAGAAATGGCTCGTCCTACAGTGTGGTATGGATCTAACGGACTGGTCTAGACCGTAAAATGCAAATAACAAAACCCATGAAGTTGGAGACATATAAGGAGGAAATCACTAATATGTATTAAAAATAAACAAGATTTGCAAATTTCTTGTCCATTTCTGTTCAATGATTTGTATCAGCTTATACATTGTCTAAATAGCAAAGGAAAAAAAGGTGGACGCTTTCTGTTTCTTTAATCTAATTTTGTGAATATAAACTTGTATGATGATCTATCCACCCGATGTTTTCCAGTATGCCTCATGGAGTAAAGCTATTTTTCATGTGAAAAAAATTGATGCTTTCGTCTGATGTTTTCCTGCATTCTTAGAATGTCGTATATTGCATAAAAAGTCTGTTATTTGATTTACTAGTGATGCAAAATGCCAAAACTTGGTGTCGCATTACTGACGTTTTGATAAACCTTGACATAAACTCTCGTTTAAAATGTTCAGTTATCAATCACTGGTGAGAGCGCCCCCTGGCTGACGAGTCAAAGCTGTCATCCATATCTACAGGAAGCCGAAGGGAAGACGACTGGCAGTTGATGGAATATTTATCTTAAAATTATTGGTTCCATGGGGGTTTCACTCTTCAAGACTGTTCTCGCTGTCGAGATCTGTTAATATCAAACGTTAGGCGAGATAACAAAAGAGTGCATATCCAGTGTAGCAATGCGAGAGTTGATATAACAAATATGAAAAGCCAAGGTTCAAATTATGCCAGTAACGTTACTCATTATTATAGATGATAAAAAACACGGGACCAACGGCGCTAGTAAATAGCGGGGATTCTCGATTGGATGTGACAGGAGTAATTCTATTTTAATTCCTTCGTGTTGATGCATGGCACAGGATGTCGTTTTCAATTTGTATCTTGGTGAGATGAATAGAAAGCACTCGGTGTTGTAGAAAATCCTATGTTCAAGTAAACCAATACCCGTCTTTGATGAACACAGTACATTATATATATATATATATATATATATATATATATATATATATATATATATATATATATATATATATATATATATATATATATATATATATATATAACGTGTTGCAGATTGTAATGATAATTTTTTGTGTCACTCATCAATAAGTATCACAGACAAGAACTGATTATCAATAAATATACCAGGATCTCATAATTCAGTTTGCTAAAAGCGAACTATATACTAGTAATTTGGAACTGTCCGTTTGTCACTCTGCCTATGTGTAACATTAAGTTTTTTGTCCAGATGGTATCCCCAAAGACTTTACGCTTTTGCAATGAAATTTATCCTATGATTAAAAGAAGATACCTATTGACTTTGAGGTCAAAAGGTAATAGGTAAAGGTAATAAATTTATTCATTGCTTAAAATGTTTTACAGATGATAGCATTTGTTCTCTTTTAGCTTTTGCAATTATTGATAATCATAATTTTGCTTGACTAAACGAAAACCCTATTGATTTTTAGGTCAAAAGATCATAGGTCAAGGTAAAAAATTCATATATTGCATAAAATGGTTTCCAGATGAAAACCTCCCAATTCTTATTAAGCAAAGACATTTTATATCAAACTCCCTACTACTTACAAGAAGAAGACTTCTGTTGATTATGAGGTCAAAAGATCAAAGGTCAAGATCAGAAATTCATAAACATGTATTAGTATTGCATTATATGAAATCCAAATGATAACTTTAGTTTTTTTTCCTTGAACATTTGCAATGAAATTTTATATTTTAACTTCCTTAGACTCAAGGAAGACCTCTATTGATTTTGAAGTCCAAAGGTCAAAGCAGAGGTAAGATAATAGATTCATATCTGCATAAAACGATTTCCAGATGATAACCGAAGTTCTCTTTGAGCTTTTGCACTCTTTATTTTCTTTCTTCATCTGGATTTTCTAGGTCTTCCACTCACTTATTTTTTTGGGGCATATATTCCTCGAATTGAATTTTTTGCTAACATCCCCCTTTCCACCTGTCCTGTTAGTTTGATGGTTAGAATAAAATTGAGATATTATCCTTGTGACAAGTCTAACTATACGTAAAAGGTAGGGAATTTAAAATAACGTGCCGATATAAAATGCGACTGATGAATTTAAGTGAATTCAAAATGAGAGACGATTCCTGTGTTTATGTACAGTTACTGCAGTTCAGGGAATTTACTCCAGACAATAGTTAATGCGCTGTCTGATAGAACCTGTATCGACCACGCAGAGCAAATCGTCATGGTAACATGCTTACGGTGACTCAGAATCTGCAATGTATCTTTTAAAAAATCACATTATTTTGTATTATACATCAAAGAATCTTTTTATCATTTTGAAAAGCCATTTCTGACAGCGTGAGGGTTTTGATGTTCCACATAAAAGAAAGCTTTAGACCACCTGACAGCCAGGTCTTACGGTGAAGCTAACCGTTACTGACGGTGATAATTACGGCAACTATTCCCCAATGTCGGAAGTTAACGACGTAATGTCAGAGCCAATATCTAGTGTTTTAACACCCCTGTCAATAACGCCTCACTGTAGCTCATCGTTTTCTCTCTCACTCGGTTTTATGTGTCTATCACAATATCCAGACCCACTGCAGCAAATTGATTACCCGTCACATCGCATCTATCACATCCAATTGAAATTTATGATCAGTCCGCTGTTTAATGTAACCTTTTGCTTCAGATAAAATTACATCTGTTTTATTTCACTTTGAGGTTGAGTGCAGGCGGACACGAAAATTTTTTACAGATTTCCTTAACATTTTTATTTACATTTTACTTTGCCGATTTTAATCGTGTGGGAAAAAGATTCTGCAATCAACGACACGTTTTCTGGTGAGAAACATTCCACCTACATTTGGATCCGCTCCATAAACATTGCCGGTTTTTCACGAATGTTACCGGGGAGTTTCCTCCATCGACTTCCGAGATTCTTAATCTGTAGAAAAGGAACGCCATGCGCTACTAATTGTGACCGACACAAAAAGGTTTTCTATTTTCATTAGAAGAGACAGATTGCATTTTACGAGGCAACACAGGGCATATTTCAGGCAAGAGGCGATAAATCAACGTTATACGGCCAACAAATCTTTTCTGCGTCTTCCAGATTATTTTGAGCAAATGTTTCGTTTTACAGCGCGGAGACGACTCCATACATAGAGATTACACAGATCAGATAACGTATCGATGGCGGGCCATAATTGGAAAAAGAAAATTTATGAGGACATTATTGACTTGCTGATGACAAAGCAAAGGATCCATCTTCTACACAAAGTACGCCATTGAAATTGAGGCATAGAGTAAAGCAAAGTCCTTCAATGGCTGTCTCCATTCAACCCTAGCTGCAGAACTGTAGAGTTATGGTTTTATATATTAGTCTTTGACCATTTGACCGTTATGATCAAAGATTAATATATAAAACCATAACGCTACAGTTCTGCAGCTACATTCAACCCATGAAAACAACTGTGAACATGAGGCGATTATTCGGGTCCAGAGAGGGCCGTCCATGTCAAATCTTGAAGTGGACTGTATTAACAAACTATAGATAATGCTCTAGAGTCGCAGAGTAAAGAGTTGATCCTTAGGGCGCAGGTACGAATCCCGTTGCGGGACGTGGAGACCGGTCCTTCGGACGAGACAGTATAAACCGAAGTCTCGTGTCGCAGTAGGTGCTGGCACGAAAAAGATCCTTGGCTGCTGAAAGGCCGTAAGGGCCGATTACAGGTCTAAAT
Organism: Saccostrea echinata; assembly: GCF_033153115.1. Classification (NCBI taxonomy): domain Eukaryota; kingdom Metazoa; phylum Mollusca; class Bivalvia; order Ostreida; family Ostreidae; genus Saccostrea; species Saccostrea echinata. The sequence goes on along the minus strand of NW_026889759.1, from coordinate 10,970,398 downwards.
TTGTAGCCCTCCACTGACAAACGGTGGCATCTCAGTATTAGTGAAAAATTCTCGAAGGGGCGTTAAACAAACAAACAAATCTACAAAACCAGAATATTTTTGGTTCTTGTTTTAGTTCAGTACAATGACATGCTTTTTTACGTCTGCATTGCTTCATTGATTTTCAGGTTTTCATATCTGTCCAGATTCAACGTTTATTCCTGAGCCATACTGTCAACCGTATCTGTACTTTATGCAAAAATGTACAGTGCAACACAGATGAAAGGTGAAAAAAAACCCTCTATAACGAAACGATACTGTAACAGTTTAGTTTAACATTTAACGTGATATTTTATCGCACTAGGTTAAGAAGTTCTCAAGTTGGTTATTTTTTTTTTCTTAACAATACGTATTACTAA